>NC_056576.1:8332143-8364294 GCF_018340385.1 Cyprinus carpio
CTAGACATACATTAATACTGAATTAGAAGTGGGTTAACTGCAAAAAATTCATTTTTAACTGTATTTTAATCTCATTAAGCTATAGGTGCAACTGTAGGTTAAAGAGATTAAAATACGGGTACACAAAGTATTAATTTTGATGTTAGTATTTAGTCATCATACTGTTGAACTTGACGGTATTTTCTTTCTTGTTTTTTATAGGGAGCCTTCAAAAAGACAGAGAAAGCCAGAGACTCAGGCCAGTTGTGACCTGAAGAAGAAGAAGTGAAAATGCATGTGTCCTGTGTTTATCAGTATCCTTATATTCACTGAGTAAAAAGAAAAACTAAATAAATTAAAAATTAATTTGTCTGACAACTTTATCTTTCGATATCGTGAATTCTTTTGGCCACAATAACCATGGTGTAAAAAATCTAATATCATGACCGCCCTAATTCAGAACTGCAGACGGTAAGTGAAATGGCATCAAATGTCTGTTTCGTTGGCATTCGGCACTCAAGTGCTCGTCACTCTTTAGCTCCGGCCACCTTTTTTCGGAGAGAATCGTAAAGCTGCATCTTTCTTTAATAAATGTTAAAACTAAAGATGTTTTGGAGATATGAAGGATGCAGTACTACTCTACAGGTACTCAAGATTAACATGAGATTGGGTGAAACTGTGTGTGTTATGCCCCCTTTAATTACGGTTTTTGTTTTTTTTTTTTTTTTTCAAAAATCTTCGAATCTTGTCCTACAATTTAATACAAATTTGACTTCAACTAGTTAAGCTTTCTCAGGTTAAGCGTCAGGTTATTTTAATCATTACATACAAGTCCATGTTATTCAGATACAAACTACTGAAGTATGAGATGTGCATCTTAAGTTCACTTTCCTAAAGTCCACAGGGCCAGAAGCACCTATAGCTGAAGAAACACTCTTCTTCAGACTGAAGACAGTAATGAATACGCCTCTGAACATAAACGCCACGACATGTGACATACTGCCGAATAATTAGCTTATTCCAGATGCTGCTTCCAGACTCTCCCACACCTCAACTTACTGAGATGATTTCAAATGCTACTATCCATCCTCCCCTATTTTCAGTCGGCAAACCTTTTTACTGAAGAAAAACATGATTGATGTCCTGCACACCCCCATCTTCTTCATTCGTAGCAGATGTTGTGGTAACAAGGCAAAACATAAATGTAAATTAGTGGGAGTTGCTTTAGGTAAACCTTGAGCTGTCTGTGAAGACGACTGGTTTCACTCTCAGAATGCTAAGCAGCCACAGCCGCTCGTAAACAAACCGGCATCTATTAAATTTCAATGGCCGTAATTAGAATGAATGAGACACACGCTTCATACCGAGAACAGGAGTTCGTCAGGAGAAGAGAGCAGGAGAAGGAGGCATGAACGGAGAGATAAAGGCCCTAAAAGTGATCTCTGCAGCTCACTCGTACACGATAACGGCCAGCAGAAAGGATAACAGTGCTACTTAATGGAGTTTCAGTCGCGTAACTGGATCACAGCGTGGAGTTTGCAGATTCACTCGCTGTATACATGAGATAGTACTGTTTGCAAAACAATGTGACAAATGAATTTGATTTGCCCACCCTCAGGCCATCCAAGATGTTGATGAGTTTGTTTCTTCATCAGATTTGGAGAAATGTAGCATTCCATTATTTGCTCGCCAGGGGACCCTCTGCAGTGAATAGGTGCCGTCCGAATAAGAGTCCAAACAGCTGATAAAGACATCACATCCAAATCCACACCACTACGGTCCATCAATTAACATCCTGTGAAGCCAATACCTGAATGTTTATAAGAAAGGAGTCCATAAAAATGTTTTTAACTTTTAAAAACTCATCTACATCTTGAGAGTGAGTACATTTTCAGCTAATTTCTTCTTGTTGTTTTTTTGAGTAAACTATTCTTTCAATCTGTGTTGTCAGTTTTTTTTTATTGTTTTATATATCATATATCATATATCATTTAAAATATTAATATACCCTATGTGCCGTATTGGCAGCTATGGTGTGAATGTTGCAACCTATTAATACAAGTGGCAAAATAAACATTTGCTTTTGTGAGAAATATACAGTATAAGTGAGTAGAAGCATCATGTTGGGCTTGACACAAATGACTTATAATAAATAAAACCTGAAACTATTGTTGATACATTGCATTGCAGAATAATTTTTCTGCTAACAGGAAAACATTGCATCAAAATCTTTTTAAAAAAGTTTGAGATTTGATGGAGATGGAGTTTTATTGCAACAACAGGGTCTTGAAGACCACTGACAATATGAGTTCACAGCCTTTTCTTTCTGTTAATGAATGCCCTCTTGTGGTCTGTTGAGGCACATTTGTTTTCAGGTCTGAAAACACAACACACACAATAAGCACAATCTCCAAACTCACGCTTCTGTTTGACATGACAGACACATCTGATGGGGTTTAAGCCAGTTGTAGACCTGGAGTTAAAATGCAAACGACGATGATGCACATAATTCCTTATGCATTGTTAATTTGATGGTGTCTCTAAAGCCCTCCAGCTCAGGTGTATTTAAGTGTTGGAGAGGCTCATTAGACAGTGTGGTAAAATAACACTGAATCCTGATTGCTCTGAAATGCATTATACAGTGTAGATGATTCCTTTGTTGTCAAAGGAGGGTGTAAACTTTCTTTTCTGTTAAAGCAAGGGTGTCAAACTCATTTCAATTTCAGAGTTGGACTGGAAAACACTGATTCTTTTATTGGTTAAAAGTGGTGCCTGTGCAAAGATACAAGCAACACATAATGGGCTACAATCACTTTCTGCTGCTTTTTTAAATATGGATCTGATGGACAGGAAACAGGGAACACATTTAAATAACCTGATACCATATACATACAGTACATACAAATCTGGTAGTTTGGGAATATTTATAGATAAAAAATAACTTTTGGTTTGTGGATGTAAACTGAGTCTGGTGGTAATGGTGTGTCATTTCTTTGGCGTTAGTTTATGTATGCATGTATTTATTCATTTTAATTTCATTTAATATTATTTTATTTTATCATGTGAGACTGAAGACTGGAGTTATGATGCTAAAAATTCAGCTTTGATCACAGCAATAAATTACTTTTTAACATATATTCATATTTCTGCTGTGATATTTATTATTACTGTATGTTTCATGTTTATTTTAAATGCTCCTTACAACATATTTCCCTCCTGTAGAGATGCAGTGTCATCGAAAGCCCAACCAACCACAAATGTTATTGCTATAGGCTACAATATAATATTTGCATGTTTTAATTTGCATCATCCCGTATGCCATGTCTTTGATGCCTCTGTATATTTTCTGTAGTGAAGCATTCACATATGTTTTGTGTTTTTCTCCAGAGAGCTGGACCGACCACAACAAAACCCAAAGCCTCTCCATCATCACACTCTTAGGGCCTCCTTCATTCAAAGTGTAAACAAAGAGGTCACCTGACAATACGCTCAAATACCGCTGTGTCTTCCCTATTGACTTTGTGTCAGGCCACCACTTGCCCTTTTGTTTCAGAGGCAAGTCTGCTGGAGCTGTGAGACTGTGCCTTCCCTATTGACTTAGTGTCAGGCCTCCAAATGAGAGGCGCTTTTAATGTTGACCACCTCAAAACACTCTGAAGGGATATCAAAGCCAACGCGAACGGCCAGAGATGCCAGAGATCTGCTGTGCAGCGGTAAAGGAGGCAGTGTTGTTCTGCGACACGCTGCTTTCACGCTATCAGAGTTTTGAAATCGCCAAAGGCCTGTGATCGCGCGTTAAAGTCAGAAATAAAGAGAAGGCTCTGCCGTTAGGAAACACATCATTAGAATTGCTTCAGCGTGCTAGAAGTAGGCGTACTTCTTTTGTAATAGCCTCTTTTAGTTGTAATTACTTGGCGAATGAATGAATAGTTCATTCATATGTAATTCATAAACTGATAAGCTAATTTAAGATTTTAAATGCTCATGAAACTGATAGGCTGTTTACAAAAATTTTGTATGTTTGGACAGACGCTGAAATAGATGTATAGACAGCATTATTATGTATTTGAAGAGTTCAGATAGAAAAGCCTCTAAGTCCCATTGGAAATTTTCTTCTAAAATGAGCATTTTTATCATGTGTAGGATCAGTAATTTCACTTTAATGACAAGGACTAGAATAAGATCTTTTATTTGACATTAAAGTGAAATAACTGAACAAAGAACAGAGAAAAACATGCAAAGTTTGGAAGAAAATTGTAAACAGCACTTTTGCATCTGAACTCTGCATACAGCTGCAGAAACATAAATAATTACAAACTGTTTATATTTTAAATGCATTTACATTTTTACTATAGATATATTTTAGATCTCCCTCAACCCCACTGTATACAGTAGCAGTTTATTTATTTTTACAGATATTTAACAACTATTTCTTAAACAAAAAATAAAACAGATTTGTATTTACAGGTGTAGTTCAAACGTTGAGGTCTTGCATTCAAAGTGCTTTCTGACAGCACATCAGTTTTAAAATGTAGTCTTTTTAAAAATTATGTAATCCTGAAACATTATGATTTCTAATTAGGAGTAAATGCGTAAGCGCGAGTGATGGCATTGAAAAATCGAATTAATTATTGATAGAATGAACTGATTCGTTCTGTAAGTTTAGTATTGATTTGTAAACGTATGTCTCCAAGTTATTTACACATTCATATGAATTCACCCCTGAATATGACAAGAGAGATAAAAGAAATCAAACATTAGGAAATAAAGCAAAACAAAATGATCAAGTAGTCCATAGATGCCATGCTTAATGAATTAAATAAAAAAAATTTATTTTGAAATTTTTTTTTTTATTATTTTAGTAGGCTACTTGAACTTGAACTTTTTAACATTATATTTCATGTCAGTTAATCATTAGTTTTTAGTCATTATTATTATTATTAATTATGAAATTATTTTAGTTTCAGTTAACAATACTGTTTCCAATCACTATATGATGAGCCTCGTGTTCTTATTTGGTGTGAGATGCAAAAATATCAGCTAATTTTTCTAATTTCAAAAACAATCTCAAACTTTAAGCAAAAACATTTGAAAATCAGGGGGAACCATCTCATTAAGCTTTGTGAATTGACCCACAAACAATTTTACAATTTAAAACTATTGATTTCTTTTTAAACACAATGTATCTGATGTTTATACAAATATAAGCTGTTTAACAGTGTTGAAAGTCCTGCTCCATTATATTATTTGCAATGCTCGATTGGATGATGCATGATCTTTTGATACAGTTCTTGTTTCCATGGTAACAGCAATTTCTCTGATTGGTGAATCCAAAGAACTGGCCTCTTCAGGATTACGACTAATTCTTCACCAGCTATTAAACACAATTAAAAAGTTGAAATCACTCGGAGTTGCAGTTTCTACAGAAGCATCTATCATCACTAAACAGCCCCGGAGCTCATGGTACAGTATGTCTGTCTTAAAAGGATTATATGTTATTGTATATCAATTTCTTTGTGGGGAAAATGAATGGAATTTTGACTTCTGGAGCCCAGCTGTTGTGCTCTATTGACCCGCCGCTATGGGCTGTCACTCATAGTTACTGCTGTTACCAGTGCTTATTCTGCTGCTGCTGCCATCAAACATGAAGTGAGAAGAGTCACAGAGCAAATTACTGCATTAAATAATATCTGGATCAAACCTGCATTTATATAGAGTTATGCTATATAGATGCCAAAAGTTCTCCAGTAAGATTAAGCACAAAACAAACAAAAAAGATCGCTTAGTGTAGCATGTGTACTTTTGTTTGTAGTGTATATTTGACCTATATCTGCTCATCTCAATGTCCAAATTTTGGCAAAACTTGAGACCACAGAAATAACAGGTCATCCTGAGGATATGCACCACTTGCTTAAACAAAATAAATGTCACAGTTTCCATGAGTCAGAAATGTAACATTTGCATGAAAATTATATTATATGCATTTTATTATAAACTAAGGATTATCAAATGTTTGTAAATAAAGATTAAAATAGATGTTGAATAATATGCTTGATTAATATTCATGCTAAACTGCATGTTTATTACTACTGTGATTAATCTTTAAGTCTAATTAAATAATAATAATACATTCTAATTAAAACAATAATAATAATAATAATAATAAAAATAGATTGTACTAAATTAGGCAAAACAAAAACAAAAAAAACAAACAAACAAACAAAACAACAACAACATGTTTAGAGTTTAAAATGAACACAGATTAAATGTTTTAAATAAAAAAATAATTTCATTTAAATTCAGTTAAAAATACATTTAATTTTAATCAGACTACTAAATAAAAACACATTACAGTGTGTTTAATTAAAATACACTTTAACAGATTGTTGAAATAAATTTTAAATAAACTAAATTGCGACCTTCTCATTAACCCTTTCACACGTGAGTTTAACATGTACTAGCTGAGCACAGCAGAGCACAGCAGATTTGAATTCAGCAGTGGATCACCTGATGCACCAAACCCTCTAATCACACCGATGTAATCGTATGCTCCAGGGACAGCCTAGACTGAGCATAAGTTATGACTATAACTATGGATCTATGAGACCGAATGATGGCAGTCACCACGGGTCTTTACCTTTGATGATGCCATTCTGCTACCCTTCCGAGAGAACTAATGTAAACAGTAAAAGTCAGGTGACTGACCCTGAGTGGTTGGTTTTCACTATAAATCATCCAGGTGAACAAAGCACTTCCTTTTGCCTGGAGCACCTCAGTTTATCCCAAGTGACAAGAGATGGTGACAGTTATCATTTGGTCTAATAGATCCATAGTTATAGTCATAACTTATGATCTATTTCAACCTCACTCAGCGCGTCACCACAGTCTTACCTTGGATGACTAGTACCATCAAGGTCACAAGGGTGAGAAGCCTCTCCCTACCCACAACCCTGCTTAGAAGCTGACCGCAGAACTGCAGACCTAAACAAAACTGGTTCTGCCACATTGAACCTCAAATACCTGGCAAAGGTACAAGGTGAACTCCATGAGGCCGCTTCACATATATCTGTAAGTGCCACACCTTTCAGTATGCCCATGATGTGGCTATAGACTCCTAGTAGAATGAGCCACCAGGTTCCCTGGAATTGGTAAGCTCTGGGTGGAGTATGCATGTGCATTAGTGCCCGGTTCACTACTCCCAGTATGTAGATTGCCCTGACTGAGGGAGTCTTGGATGGGCCCAAAAAACAGAAGCCTCCTAGACACCTGGAGTCAACGCAATGACCTGGTGCCTCCCTGATGATTGATATGATAAACTGCTGACACGTTGTCGGTTCTTACCAGGACATGCTTGTCTTGCAGAAAAGGAATCAGTCATTTCAAGGCCATGTTTAGCTGCCCGTAAAGGGGACAACATATACAGTTTCACCCAATCTCATGTTAATCTTGAGTACCTATAGAGAAGCACTGCATCCTTCATATCTCCAAAAAGTCTTTAGTTTATTATATTAATAAAAGAAAGATACAGATTACGATTCTCTCCAGAAACAGCCGAGCTCCTGGAGGCAAGGCCATGGGCGGAGCTAAAAAGAGTGACGAGCACTTGAGCTCCAATTGCCAACAAAATACAGACATTGATGCCGTTTCACTTACCATCTGCTGTTCTGAACCATGACTTTTATAGCTGGGGACCGCTCCATCTTTCAGTATCAAACGATGTGCAAACATACACCGTCGAACTGGCCCTTGTTTATAAAACGTTTATCAACAAACACACTTGTCGTGAAACTCTGTTGCTGTCCCGGAAAACACCCGAGAGCTTGATGGGGGCGACACGCTGAATAAAAAAGGTTTTTTTAGGAGTCATGACAGTAGAGGGTGATGCAACTATAACGACATGTAAATAATCCGCCCACTCCCTTAAAGCGATACTAAACTGCAGTGGTGGAAAATGCAAAACGTGCCGAGCAAAGCCGTGCTGTACCTTACTGAGCAGTGCCGAGCCGAGTCATACCATGCAGTGGAAAAAGCGCCAATTGATATGTTCCAAGTCCAGGGAAAAACACCCATGAGCCTCTTACTGTTTTGCCTTGCCAGGCAGCCCCCAACCAGTCAGAGATGTATCCGTTGTCACCACCCTCCTCCTGGTATGTTCCCCAGAGGGACCCCTGGCCCAATTTATTTTTGCTCAACCAGGAGTGCAAGGCCTGAATGCATTTCCATGTGACATTTAGTCTCACCCGCCTGTGTAATTTAGGGAGTTGAAATTTGTTGATCCACCACTGTAGTGGTCGTGCTTTGAGCAACCCAAGAGGCACTACTTTTATTGCCGCTAAATATCAATCCCCAATAATTTTTGAAACTGTGCCAACTCTATCCGCATGCCTAATTGGAAAGTTTGTGCCAGTGTAGAATATTACTGTTACCCTTATGGAGTGAGTGATGCTGTCATCGTCAGAGAATTCAAAAACCAATCTGAGAAATACTGTCTGTTGACGTGGTTCGACAAATGCTATTCTCTTGGTATATGGCAAAAACCAAGTTACTTTATATGATTGATAAACCTCTCTGTGTCCTCCAAGACCTGATGGTGGCTTGGTGCACAGATCGGCCAGTCGACTAGGTATGGAAGGATCTTTATACCCGCCATTTGAAGGGGGCAGGGTGGGACACCACCCTGGTGAAGACACCAAGGTGAGAGAGAGACCAGACCAGAGGGGAGGACCTCAAACTCATATGCCTGACTTTGAAAGGCAAAATGAAGGAACTTTTTGTGTTCTGGATGAATGGGTACATGAAAATATGAGTCTTTGAGATCTGTTGTTGTGAACCATTTGTTTGGTTCTATAGTCTCCAAGATAGGTGCAGTAGTCAGCATCTTGAACCGCAGTATACTTTTATGTACACATTTAAACGTCTCGGGTCTAAGATGGGTGGGACGACCATCTTTTTTGGGCATGAGGAAATAATTAGAATCAAATCCAGTGAGCTGTTCATTGGGCTTTAGCTAAGAAATTGACTTCTTTTTCAGAAGGGCACCAATTTACCAATCTAAAAAACAGTGAAGAAACTGAACTGATTCTGTAACCCTTTTTTAACTGTACACTGTACCCAATGGTCTGACATTTTTTTCTTTCCAACTGTCCAGGCATAGTTGGGAGCACACTCTAGCCACCCTTTTGGTATTGCTACGCACTCCCTCCCTGGGGGCCTGGGACCCTGGGGTTCCGCTTTTTCTGCGGTGCATCCCTAACTGAGACCGAGACTGAGCATTGCTTGACAATCTGACCAGGACCAGGAGTAACTGGCATGTAAGTCAGTTCTTTTCTGATAGTGTCAGGCAGGGAGGTTTGTGCTAAACAGACCTGCCTACGAGAAAGTATTGCAGATGACATAGAGGCACCAATGTCCCTAGGAAGTTGTGCATATGTAGCAAGGGCTGCTTTCACCAAACCTAAAACGTCCTAATCCTCCAGAATTTTTCTCAGAGCAGCCAAAATTATGGCTAGGGCATTTACCAGACCGGGCCACATGTGTGGCCACATTATAAGTCACGCTCTACTGCTGGCATACTGTATCTCCCATGTCCGTTTCTGTAACATACTGTATTTTGACAAAGAGCCTGCAACCAGCATTGAACTGAGGGGCAGTTTTAGGATTATTCCAGACCTTGCTTAACATCTGTGAATAATCCTCAGCAACAGGGATCAAAACAGAAGGTTGGGACTGAGAGACCCCTGCCCACACCCCTTGCCCTACTGACGCCGTCTGAGTTTCAGTCTGTGTTTCCAACTCCAAAATTCTTGCAGTGCTAAGAATTCGAGTGACAATTCAAGAATTCGAGGTTGTGCACAGTCTCTATCATTAACAGAAGACTTTGACTCATCCTCCTGATCTTCTACTCTCACATCTTGATCATTACTGCCAAACAGGGAGTCATGAACATGAAGAGAAATAGCATCAGGAGGGTTCCCTTTTTCTCCCGATATGAAGGAAAATCATCTTCAGAAAAGACAACAGATTGTGTTGCTTGTCCCCATTTCCAAAGGACTAAAATGGGTCATCTTCCCAGCCAAAGCTCGTAAGGTTGCCAAAATTTGCTGCTGGGGTGTCAGAATGTGAATCTGAAACTTTTGACCTTTTCACACAGGTGGCCTCAGAATAGCTAGGAGAACGTTCTCTTCTTCGTTTAAGGGAGTGTGCATCAACTATTGATGACTGCACTCCACTATTAGAGGCTACCTATTTAATAAACTGGGCCCTTTGCACTCTTTCTTGCAGAGAGAAATTTACAGCAGCAGGACATGGATCTTCAATATCCTACAGTAAATAAGCCATGCCCAAACATGATGGACATTCCCGGTGACCATCATGAGGATGGCAAAGTAGCATGACAGTAACAGCACAATGGTTGACTCATGATTGTTGAATATCCAATACAGGTGCATACAGCTGTAACACAAATAACACACAAAATATAAATACCTTACTCCTGCGAACAGGAACAAGTAATGTGTGCAAACACAACCAAAAGGCCAAATAAAATCGTACTCAATCCACCGCGAACAGTATTATTACAGTGCAAGCATATTAATTCCAGTTCGCTCAGTAAATAAGACAATATAGATCAATTAGGAGGTACCGACACCTATTCAATGTGTGAATGCACAGAACAATGGGGCGTATTCCAGAAAGCAAGTTTTGTTGGAAACTCAGAGTCTGCTAACCCCAGAAAAGGGAAACTCAGGGTTTTTGGTTCCAATAAAAAGACAAAACTAAACCTCTCTGTAAGTTATCATAGTAACCATAGTAACTTTGTGAACCTACTGTAACTTGGCCGGGAGCAGGTTTTCTTTGGTAAACCCAGAGTTTCTTTCATTCTCCTCCCCATTTTTTAAAGCATAATCGATGTTTAAATGCCTAATTCATTTATTCATTCATGCTGCAAAAATGCTTAAAAATTCTTAAATCAAGATGCATTTTTCCCCTATCTCTCTCTATAATTAGAATACAATATTTAGTCTTGTTTCCTGGGGGAAACAAGTAAAATGATCTGCCAGTGGGGTAAGAAAAATTATCTTAATGCAAATGGAAACAGGATAATTTTTTTTTATCACCACCACACCACTTTCATTTTCATAATGCAGACAATGTAAATGTGACAAAAAAGCATGTCATTTTACATGGTATCCTATAGATTATTATTAATAAGTCTGCATTAATTTGCAGGGAGTTACATTTACATCAGGTTTTTATTTTATTTTATTCTATTCACAATCATATTTATTTGAGTGGTACCACTTCTAAAATGATGTTCAGTTGATAACATATTGCTGCGACCTCTGGAAGTAATCTAATAATTAGAATTTCCTTTAGGTTTTCCAGTGTGGTTGTGGATGCCTTGGTTACACACATATTCTCGCCATTGCACCTTCCGAAAATGAAACTGATTACTGTATGGAATGGAAGGATGCCAGATAGAAGAGTAGTGCGAGATATATGCCGTAACCACCACCACAGCTATTAAATAAACACAAATTATTCACAATTTATTTGGTCATCTTTATTTCCTACAAATAAAAAGCAACACATATTCTTTTCCCTGTTGGATTTTGATATTGGTACTGTGGCCATCTCTCTTTATCTGTCAGTGGTGTTGGTGCAGGTTCTCCCCCCCTTTTAAGAGTCTCTGCCTTCTTGCTGTTGGCAGAATAGAAGTCAAATGTTTATTTCATTACCCTAATTAAGAAATGTATGTTGGATTAGAGAACATTTAATTCAACATTTTATGTGAAAAGAACATTAGACTATGATGAAAAAGCCACTCCACATTGAAATAGACACTGAATGATATTTACTGAATATGTCATATGTTTGTAAACTCATGTAGCCTACACCCATGAACCTTTTACACTTGAAGCTTTACTTGGTTAAAATTGTTTAATTTTTTTTTTTTTTTGTGGGATACCATGAATGAAGATTAGTTCGATAACTTAACGCACCTTTGATATTATAACAGTGATTAAGAATTAAAGTTATGTATTGCGTAGTATGCGGAAGTCTTTTTGTTGGGTGATGCTGCCATGGTGAATCATAATTTCAGAGCTCCATTGATCATAGCTTTTCAAAGTCATGAGTCAACATACTCAGAATGGATTGAAACTTACTCTGTTCAGAAACCAAAAGTTTCCCATCTTAGGGGTAAGTCAACTCAGAGTTCAAGTTTTAAATCAGTTTGTTGATCCTTCTTTCTGGAATACACCCCTGCTGGGAAAATCCCCTCGCTGTGAACAAAAACAAAGATTGTCCTTTAGTTTTATGAATAATAGAACAAATATAATAGAACAAAAAAAGCTACTTACCAATCCGTATGCTTCCAAAAGCCCCGGAATACAATCTGTAAACAAATATCAAACTCGTAATTCAGAATAATATAAACACCAACCTAAATATATATATATATAAAGAGAGAGAGAAAACAATCCTCAAGGGCACCAGGCGCCTGCATTATAGTGACAGATTGAATGGGTAATATTCCAGTATCATCGTATACATGCGGATTCTTCGAACCGGTCTCAGAAGAGGCAAGAAAGGCAAAGAGGAAGTGCTTTTTTCACCTGGATGTTTTATAGTGAACCAACCATTCAGGGTCAGTCACCTGACTTTGTTTACATTAAGGGCCGTATCATACACCTGGCGCAATGCAAAGGTGTTTTTGCTAGTTTCAACCCGACGCAGTTCTCATTTTCCTGTCCTGCGCCAAGCTGTTTAAATAGCAAATGCATTTGCATCCATTTGTGCGCTAATGGGCGTGCTGGTCTGAAAACAAGGTGTGTTCAGGCGCATTGCTGGTGCGTTGCTATTTTGAGGAACTGAAAATAGACTGCACCATAGACCAACCCAAAACTGGTCTAAAGTCTAGCACAATGTTTTTTCTTTGTTATATAAAGAGCGCGTTAGTATAGGCGGGTCCACAATGCGCATACACGCTGCTTATTAAACACACAGCGCACACAAACATGCCAAATATTAAAACTAAAGGATTACAATGCAAAATAATATTATTTTGTAGGCTACATAAATATAAAAAATGCCTACATGTGTCATAATGGATAGCGATCGCATGTCTCAGAATTAGGCTACATATTTGCTCGCGCACGAGCAGCTCCATTTCATCTCAGAGAGCATTCTGTCTTTAAGCTTGCCAATTCCACCATCATGGCACGAATGCAACTGGCTCTTAAAGGGAATAAGAGATAAACACGCTGATTGGGTTATTGCATTTTACGACCAAAAAACACCCATTACTCATTAAAAGAATAGGGACAACCAGTTTAGACCATGCACTCGGGCGCACCGACCGTTTTCCATCGTTAAAACTAGCAAATGTGGATTCGGACATGAGTGGATTCTGTCGCAGTGGATTCTGTCGCACCCTAAGTGCACCTGCGCCATGCGCTTTAGAAAGTCTTGGAGGGTAGCAGAATGGCATCATTCAAGGTAAGACCGTGGTGACGTTCTGAGTGAGGTCGAAATAGATCACACCGGTGACACGCGTCAAAGGGTTAAACCCCCCCCCCCCCAAAAAAAAACCTAATTAAATATATTTTATTATACAATAGTGTAAATGTAAGTATTTATATATAAAAGTGTAACCAACGTTTAAAGTATGTTTAGTTTAAATGTTTGTACGGTACATTCAGCAGTAACTTTAACCATAATTCAAAGACAACAGAAGTAATTATGAAAATTACATATAAAGATGTACTTAAGTTACCCTTAAGTGGATCAAAAATCACTACATGCCAATGAGGAATAGTACAACACCATGAGTGCTATGTTTTTAATTGTCGGTTTAATTATGTAATTATATACTAGATAAATGTATTTGGCCTTTGAGTAGTTTCTCCTCAGGATAAATGTTGTGCCAAGAAAAGTATCTTCGGTGCATTTAATGTGTACATTAGCGACAGTGTATGGGGCTTAATGCATCCATAGTGATTCCTATTAGTGCTGAATGTGTCATGTGGCGAGGGCAAACACAGACATAATGTAAAAATATACAGTAGCCACAAACAACAATCATCAGGACCCAACAGTCTCCACTGATGCTATAAGTTCGGGTTTGATCAATCAGCTTACAGGAATACATTATACATTATACATTAGACAACTGACCAGAAAAAAAAAATAATAAAAAATAAAATAAAATTATAAAATAATTCAAATTGATGGAAATGATTTGAAAGATCAAAGGGGATTTATTATCCATATGGACAACATAGTATTCCTGCCCGTAAGCTGTCATTCGCATCGATTCAATTAGCTGGCATCAAATGACGGCAGACCATTTAATTGGCTCACATATTTGGAATGCTTTTATAGATCAAAATTCTGTTTCTAAATTCTTATCAGGAGGGTTTTGCGCTGATGCATGCCAAGCTGTTTGCAAATTAGACCAATGAACCAGAAGGAGTTTAAAAGAGCTGGTTTTACAGAAAATTCCAGACCCACTTCATATTAAGTTTAATCAACTACTATGCACTATAATTTAAATCATTAATCACAATGCACTTATTGTGCAGTTACTGTACATGTATTTACACTGTACTTGTTTAAAATTACCTGCATGTAATTACATCTTTAATCTATATCCGTAGTTACATCTACAGTATAATTACAAGGTTGTGTGTTTCCCAAAAGGAACTATGGTTGCAAGTTTCATCATTACCTATAGAGTTCAATGGAACTTGAGACCATAGTTAGCTAATGATGCTTTTGGGAAAGAGTTAATTGGAAATTGAGACTGTGGTTAGCTGTTTATTACCTCAATAGCAGCAAAAGTGTTTTGCAACTGAACAATAACATACAATTAATCTTTTTTGACACAGTAGTTAAAGACGTGGGACCACAATTCAAAAAATGGCCAAATTTCAATATTTCTCAGGGGTAAACAAATCATATATAGATTCATGAAGCGCTTTGACTCAAGGATTCATCACAATGTACTCATCATATTGCCAACCCCCAATTTCTGGACACACATGTGTGGGTACACCTGAATACTCAAGGGGATTTGGAAACATCCCACCAAGTTTGAGGTGTATACAAATTATGCCCAGACACTTTTAAGGCAGAAAGAATAATTAGCAAAGCAGTAAAAGTACAATTGGGGTTCCAGCACCTTATGTGAACTGTGTAAGGTTTTTTTTTTATTAACAAACTTTTGTAAGTTTGAAACAGGGCTAGTTATCATCCTGTCTCGGTACATGACTGTCATCTCATTTCACTGCAAACGTCTGATATATCATCCAACATTTTCATTGAGATCTCTAAGACTGACGGTCTCTGACACCCAGACACTTTTAGGGCAGATAAAGAAAATCTAGCAAAACAGTACAAATACAATAGTCTTCCTATACTTGGACCCCTAATAACACCAGTTCTGCACACCAGGCAGCATGAATAATTTGTATTATTGTAATTGCACTACAGCAATCTGCAAGTTAACTGTGATTTGTCTGTTATGGCACTTAACTGAAACATATTCTTCCACCTTCCTGTATAGCTCAAACAATAAAACATTGTCCTAACCAAGCATAGATCTGGGGTTCGAATCTCAAGGGAATCAAAGAACTGATAAAAATTTGTATCTTGAATACAACGCAAGTTCCAAATGCAGTGTAAATGTAAATACTGTCTGTGCATGACCCTGATGGCTATGACGGTGAAAATGTAAAAAGTGATGTATTACTTTACTCATTATTTGAAAAAAGTCATCTGATTATGATTGTGCATTGCATTTCACACACTGATGATAAAACTAATAAGATGTATGATCTTTATCAACCCAACATTATCATTGAGATCTATACAACTGACAGTCTCTGACACCAAGTCACTTTTAGTGCAAACAAAAAAAAAATATTGAAAATATAATAATAATAATAATAATAATAATAATAATAACTGTAATGCAAAACTGTGAAAATACAATTCCAGCATTCCAGAGTTCCAGCATCTTCAGAGCTTGGACCCTAATAACACCAGTTCTGCACACCAGACAATATAAATAGTTTCTATTATTGTAACTGCATTACTGCAGTCTGCTAGTTAAATGCGATTTGTCTGTTATGACATTTCTCTTAAAACATGGAGCCCACCACCTTCCTGTAGCTCAAAAAATGGAGCATTGCACTAAACAATACAATGTTCATGAGTTCAAGCAAAAATCACAAGAATAGCTTAAATGTGTATCTCGAATCCAATCTAAGGTGCTTTCGATAAAAGCATCTGCCAAATGCAATATAAATACTTTCTGTGTACAGCTCTGATGACTATTATGGTGTACATTTAAAAAGTGATGTTTTACTTTAATCATTATTTTAAAAATGTTATCTAAATATTGAATGTGCATTATATTTAAAACATTGACAATAAAACTAACCTGACATAAAATTGTTATCAATCAAAACTACTATGTGATCAAATTTGAGATCTCTTAGACTGACGTTCTCTGACATCCTGACACTTTTAGGGCAGAAAAAGAAATATTGGCAAAAATAGTACAAATACATCTTCAGAGCTTGAACTCCTAATAACACCAGTTCTGCACACCAGGCAGCAAAAATAGTTTCTATCATTGTAACTGCACTACTGCAGTCTGCTAGTTAACTCCAGTTTGTCTATTATGGCACTTTTTTGGAAAAGAGTATGAACTGTTCAGGATAGAATCCTTCTTTCAAACTTTCATGAGTTTCATAAAAGCCACTGCATTCCTGTATCTCAACCAGTAGAACACTGCACAAACAATGCAATGGTCATGGCTTCAATTCCCAGGGAAAGCAAGGATTGAGAAATGTGTAATCAGTACAAGTCACTTTGAATAAAATCATCTGCCAACTGCAATGCAATGTAAATGTGTCTGTGCACGGCCATGATGTGTGTACATTTGAAAAAAGCCATCTGATTATGCAAAGTGCATTGCTTTTCCAACACTGATATTAAAACTAAGATGTTATATGATCGTTATCAACCAACATTATCATGTCAGCAAATTCTAAAACACAAGCAGAGAACACAGATAAGCTGGTATCTCCATAGCTCTCTCTTCCACCTCCGGCCCATCTGAAAACATGCCCTGTTGTTTTGATGGTGGAAATGTTTGGCTAAGCATCTTGGCCCAGCAGTTTACAGTTGCTCAGCTCCCCCCAGGATAAGCATTGCCAGTCCATTAAGTGTGAAGTGGGATCAGGTTTTCCACCAGGCTGGGTCCAAACATCCATCTTGTCACACTTTAACAATGCACTTTACTGAAAGGCCCAGTTCTTTAGGATGTCCGCTTCTTCCCCAGAGATGTGAAACGATCAGAAAAGTGTCAAAACAGTGCTGACCGGTGTCCATATATGGCAGGACAAGGCCACAGTTCGACATGCTCATCCCTGTCAGCGAGCAATGCACGCCGTTGAGATGTGCGATTCCTACATTGTTGGTGTGAAACTTAATTTGGTCCATGCCTGATAAAGTGCAGCTGTCTTAACGGATGGCATCAACAAGAAAGGTGATGCCTTAAAGATGTAGCAGAGTGATAATTGCTACACTGCACTTATTTAGGTTGACTGAAAGGCATTGTCTATTTTTAGCACATGTAGACATTATAGGTAGGTGCTTGGTACAAGTATGCTGATGCATAGTCTACTGCAAAACCTCCTTAAAGGGATAGTTCACTCAAAAATGAAAATCTGATGTTTATGTGCTTACCCCCAGGGCATCCAAGATGTAGGTGACTTTGTTTCTTCAGTAGAACACACAAACCAAGATTTTTAACTCAAACCGTAGCAGTCTATCAGTCTTATAATGTAAGTGGATGGAAATCACGGCTAAAACATACACTAAAAAACAAACAAACAACACTCCTAATTGAGATTGCAGATAGAGTGTCAATGGTCCATTTAAAAGATAGGTGGTGAAGAAGAAGAAGACGCCTCACGTGCCTGGCCGCCTGCTGCTGTGAGACAAGAGGACGCACTCAGGAGAGTTCTAACAGTTGGAAATTGCGTGAATCAGAGGTAAAAAATTATTATTTTTTTGTGTATTTACACATCAATGTATCGTCACAAGCCGCAGGGTTTAATTTGGATTTGTTTGTGTATGTTTTTTTTAGTTTTAGTGTATGTTTTAGCCGTGGTTCCCATCCACTTACATTATAAGAGTGATAAACTGCAACGGTTTGAGTTAAAAATCTTGGTTTGTGTTCTACTGGAGAAACAAAGTCACCTACATCTTGGATGCCCTGGGGGTAAGCAGATAAACATCACATTTTCATTTTTGGGTGAACTATCCATTTAACTAGTCGTTCATCAGAAAATCATTGCACCACAAGATCTAATTGTGTCTGATTTGTCGCCGGCCGAGGGTTTCGGGGCTTGATTCAAGGGAATTGTAGGCACTCATTAAATTCAAGTCAGCTGTTATATGAGACAGCAGGACAGTGTCCAACACGATGTGTGCATTCCTCTCTTTCTGCTTGTCATCTGCGCGGGTGTTTGCACGTGCATGCTCGCCGAAACATGAAAAGTGGGGCAGGGGCTTTTGAAGTGGCCGCTACGACCAGCAGGAAATGGCTTGTTTGTCACAAATTCTTCTCTGCTGGGTGTTCAAACTAGTCTGTTTGTTCCTTCCCTTGTGAGCAAGGTGGGAATAGATGCATCCGATTAATCTGACCAACGCAGATGCATTGACAAAGGTGCTTTATCCCTTGCACAACGTTCAACCCAGTCCTCTCTCAATCAGGCACGTGCAAGAAAGACTCATTAGGGGTGCTCTCGGCTCGGAGCAGCAAGGGTCTTATCAGTGGGGAACACAAACGAGGTTTCTTTAGCATGCCACTAATGGTCACTAATGGATTTAGAGCTCGCCTGCCAGGCTGGGAGAAAGGCTCCGGTCCCCATATGTCCGTTTACACAAACAAGTCTAATAAAGTGGGCCTGAAATGCCCCCTGACCATGCTGCATACTGTAGGAGTCATGTGCGGGAACATCTACAGCCATTACGTCACGGGGTGCCTTTATCAATGGCACAAATTCAGCACAAACCCAAAGACCCAAGATGCGCCCCTGCCATTATGAAGCGACACAAAGCCAGTGCCATTCATTTACAGCATCTATGTTAGAAAGAAAGCCGGCTACTTTGACAGCTAGCAATATCTTTGGTATTGCAAACAGAATTAAATCAATTTTAAGTGGTGCATTCTGAAAGAATATCCGCAGCGGATGCCATTCAGACAACAAATGCAGCGGGGAATCTGCAGATGCACTCACCATTGATTGCACAGATGACTTTAGCATCTGAAAAGCTTCCTTAAGTGTAAGCGAGTATGTGCCTTTCCTGAGTTATGGCATGTGTGCTGGATGCCATATCCATCTGTCTGCTTTGCACCTTCGCCTGAGTGTTGGGAATTCTGCTCCCTCTTGAATGTGAAGCCAGCGTATCAGCCCTAATCGAGAAATTGTAATGGAAAAGCTATTCTTTCTCAAGTGCTGCACTGTCAAAAAATCAGAACAAGGAGAATGATGGAGGGCCATAAAGCAGAGAAACATCTGATTACCGTGGCCCGCTGCAGTGTGGAGATGCATGACTTATCAGATGAGATTGCACTGCCAACGCAAAACACTCCAAACAAGATGGGCATTTTTTGTTGAAAGCCATTCCTCAGCATTATTGATTAATTCCTTGTGAGAACTGAATTAGATTCGATCCAATTTGCTTCACCACACACTCACCCTGCAGAAGAACACACTTTTATTTGCATGAGGAGGTTCAGGTGGAGAGACAAGTGTTGCTAAAAAGAGATTCTGCAAATGAAGCACATGAACAATCGCTGTGCTGTGAGCTAACGATGATCCAGAGTAGACTGACGTGCTGGGGACCCTCACCCTATGGATGCCAGTACAATTCTGCTTGCATTTCATAGATATGTGGTTATGTCTCGATGAAAACCTGCATTTTTCTTTGAAAACGCATTGGAAGCATGCGTACCATGATTTATTCTGGCATAAATGTAATTTTAAAGATTAATTGTTGTGCACAGAAGTCAGAAACCAACACGCTGACAGACTGCACCAAGTTTGCCTGCCAGATTTTACTTTTTTTTATGATAGAAATTATAGCATATAACGGACAGACTGACTATTTTCAACAGCCTTACTATAACACCTTTGCTGCAAACATCCATAATTACATAGAAATCTCCATCTTCTCGTTTTGCCAGGAGAGCCTCACAGATTTCTGGTCTGTAACGGTAAAAATGTTAAGGGAACAGAAATTATTTTTGATACTTCTGGTTGTAAAAAAGCTGGATGCTGTTTATTTAGTCATTTGCTACAAGCAGTTGAAGAAATGAATATGTGATTTGGAAGTTTATTCACTCAGAAGGGTATTAAACCATCACAAATGATAACGGACAGAGGTCAAAGGTTTGGGGTCAGTAGAATGTTTGAAATGTTTCTTCGAAAGTAAATAATACTTTTTTATTTATCAGGGGCACATAAAAGATTTTTTCTCTTCTGCTCACCAAGGCTGCATTGATTTGATCAAAAATATAGTAAATAATAATAATTGTATTACTCTTTAAAATAGCTATTTTCAGTGTGAATATATTAATTAATCAGAGCTGTATTTTCCCATGATCTTTCAGAAGCTGAAAACTGTGATACACTACCATTGAAAAGTTCAGTAAGTATGGTAAATAAGATTTCTGTATTTATTTATTTTAGGAAATGAATACTTTTATTAATCAAGGACACATTCAATTGATTATAAGTGGCAATAAAGACATGTTACAAAATATTTATATTCCAAATAAATTTGGTTCTGTTGAACTTTCTATTCATCAAATAATCCTGAAAAAAAAAAAAAATTATCATGATTTTCACAAAAATATTTGGCAGCACAACTGTTTTTAACATTGATAATAATCAAATGTTTCTTGAGCAGCAAATCAGCATACTAGAATGATTTCGGAAGGATCATGTGACACTTGAAGGACTGGAGTAATGATGCTGAAAATTAAGCTTTGATAATAGGAATTACATTTTAACATATATTAACGTACAAAACAGCTGTTTGAAATTAAAATAATATTAGTTATTGTTTTCTGGATCAAATAAATGCAGTGAGCATAATAATTCAGCTAAACATATGTTTTTGATTTGCACAACATGAATTGTAATAAATGACATGATGACAAAGCTTAATTACTTCTTTATCTTGAAACCTGATTAAAAGTTTTTTTTTTTTTTTAATCTTTAATCTTTAATCATTAATTACACCCCAGAACCTTTATCATAGCTGCTTGTGCAAAAAGGTTACAAATAATAGTCAATGGACTGAGCTAAATAACAAATGGTGAAGAGTTTTGTGGTGGTGTCATTAAATGTCTCCGGCGTTGTCTGGACGTGTCTAATGACTAGAGGCATTAAATGACAAGTTGCCATCAGTTCCAGCCATTTGAATTAAAATGTTCTCAGCTGACTGATGGCAGAACTCTCTCAAGCTAAAGTCTCCAGATCTTTCTTTGTTTGGGCTCTTCAGACGCCCACCACACCTTCTGTGCCCAGCATGAGATGTGACAGAACAAATGCATCTGACTCAATACTGGCCAGCTGTTGTACATGTGTGCTGCTAGAGTGGGAGGTCCATTAAGCATCATATGCAGCAGGACTAGATCTATCTCCATATCCCTCGACCTTTACCTCTTGAGAGGAAAGTCAATGACTTGCACAGTGCACAGTCAAGCTTCAAACAGGCCAAGCGGAACTGCCAAACCAACGTCGATATCATTGTGATTTGTTTCCTTAAAGCAGGATATCATTCATTTGCTTTATTGTACTGAGTGCAGAGACACCAACTCAACTCCAAGAAGAGCAGTGATGGAGAAGCCATTTATTATTGTATTCAAAAAAGCCACAACTGAATATAGGACACTGCGTACTTTTAATAATTCAATAGGTTTTCATGCACTGTGGAAAAATAATGGTTCTCAGAAACCATTGCATAATTCCATTGCATAATTCTCAGAATCCATTGCATAATTATTTTAGGATACTGAGAAACTAAATAATTTTTATTTTTTGGAAACTGCAGAAAATGACTGCATTTATCAAATCTCAAAGTATGCTATTTAATTAAATTAAATATGCCATCTATGTCTGAGAGTGAAGCGCAGCATTGTGTTCATTTACATGGAAGCTGCCCAAAATTTACATGAGCATCATATGGTATTTTCAGTATATTGGAGCGACTCGGTTCACAGTAAATGGTGCTCCACACAAACTCATCTCTACATAATTATGCTCTGAATTTGAGTTGCTTTAAAATGCATTCTCACACCATCCTCCCAAACTTGTAATGTGAAGAGCTTATAAAGAAGCTTTCCGAAAAGAGAAACTTTAAAGGTGCCATAGAATGCATTGATACAATATTTTAGACTGTTCTCTGATATCTACACAGAAGGTATGTGGCTTAGTTAAGGGTAAAAATTCTCCAGAAATGGTTTTACATGTCCATTTACAACCCTAAGATTTGTCCCTAGAATGAAATGCTCTGTTATTACCTAATTTGGAAGGGTCAGAATTAATAATGTTGAGCTCTGCTCTGATTGGCTGTTTCACAGCGGGGCTCATTTCTCATTTCAGTAGCTCACACAGCAAACAGATCTCTACTGACCAGCGTGAACGACTGAAGAGCATCCAAACTTATATGTTTGAGCCTATATTAGACGAACATACAGATTTTGAGAGATTTTGCTAGAATTCTTAGTATCCGTGGCATGAGCATGATCGCTGCAAGATGCTGGTGGAGTGAATGAAGCTTGAGATATGAGTGAGGGCACGGATGCAGATCCAGCCGTTATAAACGTTTTGGACTCATCTTTTCCACTTTTCAGACACTTTAGAAATGTAATAAAGTAGGGCATTGCAGTTTAGGGTCAGCAATATCTTTATCTCATCATGATTGCAAAAGATTTTAAATAATTTCAGTTTATTTTTATTTATTAATCAGTTTTTGTTTGTTTTAATAGCAACATCTGGCAAAACTGCATCAATGATTCAGTTGTGCAGGTCCGGCTGGCCTAGAACATGGGGTGGTATACGTTATGCAAATGTTGGGGGCGTAAACATTAATGATCCGGACTGTAACGCCACAGTCAGTGTTATGTTGGGCTTCGCCTCTTTTTCAGTGAACTTTTGCACGCATGACATTTACATGAGGAAGAGGAAATAATGGTGTTTGAGGCTCTAAGTATGTCATTTCCATGTATAGAACTATATTATTCAACTATGCCAAGGTAAATACAGCTTTCCATTCTATGGCACTTTTAAGGACTAAATGGAATTGAGTTTTTTATTTTTTATACAATATTTGTATAATAAGCCTGCGCTCACCAATCACAAATCCTAAAGGACTCTTTGTTATTCCCTGACCAATCCTGTATAGCATATTCTCAGTCAAGAATTTGGTATTTTTGAATGAATAAATATCACAAAATAAAGTAACATTTTTGTTACCATGGCACTTATTATAGTGACACAGTGTTTTCCAAATATTTATATTTATTTAAAAGTGCATGATGTGGTCAAAGGACAGTACAGTAACTTTGATGTGTTTCCTTAATTTCCAGCTGAACATGTACAGTAGAACATCAGTATGAACACACACATTTGCTGCAAAGTAAATTAATGTAACTCATATAATGTCATTGCATTTACTATATGTATCGATTGAGGTGATCGCAGTACTGTAGTAAATGTGCTAATGAAATATTAGGAGCAGTTCTGTTCATTTACGCTAATGTTATCAAATGTAGTCATTTTGAAATTAAGGTTTTCTTTTTTTCAGTGACTGTAAAAAGTGTTTGCCCCATGCTGATTCAGCCTGCAAACTTTGTAATCATGTTACATGTATCATTTAACAATTTGTTTTGAGAAAAATGGCTTTGCAAAGCTTCACAATTTCACACTCCATTCCAGCCCGTGTTGAAATAATATCTGTTCAGTTTTCACCACTTTATGAACACAGCTGATTGAAAATTGCACTGTTTATGGAAATTTCATTCATATGGGTTGGACTGTAAAGCTTGTCTAAGCGAGAAATAATAATGGAGTGGGCATGTGGGGCTTAGTGAAGTATCAAGAGAAAAGTCTGGAGTAAAACCAGCAGCAAGTGATGCAACCTGCAAATGTTTGGCGTTAAAACATTCATTAGTACAATATGCAGTCACGTGAACAATGTACTGTGGATAAATCATAATACTGCACTGCTTTCAACTCGTCGTGCATTATTTTGCTCACTAATCATACTCAACAGAACAATATGTTTTAGGCTTTTTAATGTCAGCTCTAAGACCAGCATGCACTGTATCGTAACATTTTATAATTACCCTTTTGCGAATACATTATCGTGGCTGCGCGCCACCGAACAGAACCATTTATTTATATGACTAAAATAATTATTTTTCTTTCTATTTCATAACAGCTAATGACCAGTGACTAATTGCCACAACAATACAAGCGCTGGGGCTCACAATAACCGCTGTCCTTATCAGAAAGATACACTACAGTTACAGTACATCCTCTCAGAAGAAGAAATCAAATGCCCAGGATCGAGGGCATACTGGCGATTGTAGGAATCTCAGCAAAATACTGTTAGCAGAAAAAAAATGCCACTTCAGCAGCTTTAAGGAGTTTTTCACTGAATGAGACAATATGAAGAGAGTCAAATGGCTCATTATCCATGTGACTTGGAGAAAGATCTCAGTGGATCATCACTGGCTCTAAAGGAACAACACGGCAGATGACAGTCTGTATATGCAGCACATCTCCTCAGAATCTTATTTTAGTATCATTCATACATTATAATTTTTATACTAAGTTTAACTAAGTTTTAATATAAACACTAAAACTTAATGTGTGTTAATTGTGTGTGTGAGTGTGTACAGTTAGGTCCATATATACAGGTCCTTCTCAAAAAATTAGCATATTGTGAAAAAGTTCATTATTATTTCCATAATGTAATGATAAAAATTCAACTTTCATATATTTTAGATTCATTGCACACCAACTGAAATATTTCAGGTCTTTGATTGTTTTAATACTGATGATTTTGGCATACAGCTCATGAAAACCCAAAATTCCTATCTCAAAAAATTAGCATATCATGAAAAGGTTTCTCTAAACTAGCTATTAACCTAATAATCTGAATCAACTAATTAACTCTAAAAACCTGCAAAAGATTCCTGAGGCTTTTTAAAAACTCCCAGCCTGGTTCATTACTCAAAACCGCAATCATGGGTAAGACTGCCGACCTGACTGACGCTGTCCAGAAGGCCATCATTGACACCCTCAAGCGCTAGAGGGTAAGACACAGAAAGAAATTTCTGAATGAATAGGCTGTTCCCAGAGTGCTGTATCAAAGGCACTTCAGTGGGAAGTCTGTGGGAAGGAAAAAGTGTGGCAAAAAACGCTGCACAACGAGAGAGAGGTGACCGGACCCTGAGGAAGATTGTGGAGAAGGACCGATTCCAGACCTTGGGGGACCTGCGGAAGCAGTGGACTGAGTCTGGAGTAGAAACATCCAGAGCCACCGTGCACAGGCGTGTGCTTTTGAACCAGAAACAGCGGCAGAAGCGCCTGACCTGGGCTACAGAGAAGCAGCACTGGACTATTGCTCAGTGGTCCAAAGTACTTTTTTTCGGATGAAAGCAAATTTTGCATGTCATTCGGAAATCAAGATGCCAGAGTCTGGAGGAAGACTGGGAGAAGGAAATGCCAAAATGGCCTGAAGTCCAGTGTCAAGTACCCCACAGTCAGAGATGGTCTGGGGTGCCATGTCAGGTGCTGGTGTTGGTCCACTGAGTTTTATCAAGGGCAGGGTCAATGCAGCTAGCTATCAGGAGATTTTGGAGCACTTCATGCTAGGGCTGCTGAAAAAGCTTTATGGAGATGAAGATTTTCGTTTTTCAGCATGACCTGGCACCTGCTCACAGTGCCAAAACCACTGGTAAATGGTTTACTGAGCCATGGTATTACTGTGCTCAATTGGCCTGCCAACTCTCCTGACCTGAACCCCATAGAGAATCTGTGGGATATTGTGAAGAGAAAGTTTCAGAGACGCAAGAGCCCAACCACTCTGGATTGAGCTTAAGGGGCCACTATCGAAGCATCCTGGGCCTCCATAACACCTCAGCAGTGCCACAGGCTGATTGCCTCCATGCCACGCCGCATTGAAGCAGTCATTTCTGCAAAAAGGATTCCCGACCAAGTAGTGAGTGCATAACTGAAACATAATTATTTGAAGGTTGACTTTTTTTTGTGTATTAAAAACACTTTTCTTTTATTGGTCGGATGAAATATGCTAATTTTTTGAGATATAGGAATTTTGGGTTTTTCATGAGCTGTATGCCAAAATCATCAGTATTTAAAACAATAAAAAGACCTGAAATATTTCAGGTTGGTGTGCAATGAATCTAAAAATATATGAAAGTTTAATTTTATCATTACATTATGGAAAATAATGAACTTTTTCACAATATGCTATTTTTTTTAGAAGGACCTGTATATTGTGACACAGTTTTCATAATTTTGGCTCTGTATGCCACCAGGATAGAATTGGGATGAAAAAAATAAAGATTGGGTTTGGGTTCAGACTTTAAGCTTTAATTCAAGGGGTTTGAGCAAAATATAACATACACAGTACTCCCACCCCTGCAGCTGACTTCAATTGTTGTGTTTGTGGGTCTTTCTGCCTTTAGTTTTGTCTTAAGCTATTGAAATGCATGCTCAATCGGATTGGGATCATTGCAGAAAAAGTCCACTTTTTTTTTTACCTTCAGAAAACTTTGGGTTGCTTTTGCTGTAGATTTGGGTAATGTCCATTTGTCCTATGAAAGTGCCGGCCAGTGAGCTTTGCTGCATTTGACTGAATCTGGGCAGACAGAATATCCCTGTATACTTCAGAATTCTTTCGGCTGCTTCTGTCCTCTGGCACATAATCACTAAACACCAGTAACCCAGTGCCACTGGAGGCCATGCATACTCATGCCATGACACTGCTCCACCATGTTTCACAGATGAGATGTTGTTGTATGTTTTGTATCATGAGCTGTTCCAAGCCTTCTCCATACTTTTTTCTTTACCCATCATTCTGGTACAGGTTGATCTTAATTCAGCAACCAAACGAATGCTTGTTTTTGCAGAAGTGGAAGTGGAAGAAGTGAAGATTTTTTTTTAGATATTTTTGGGGCAAAGTCTAATCTGTCCTTGTTTCTAGTCTGTCATTGTTTATTTGTTCTTGTGAAGTCTTCTTTTGATTCTAGACTTTAAACAGTGGCACGCTTACCTCCTGGATGGGTGTTCTTCTCTTGGCCCGGCTGTTGTAAAAGTGGTTTTACTTTACCATGGAGAGGATTCTCCGATCATCCATCACTGTTGTCCTCTGTGGCAACCAGGACTTTTTAATGTTTGCTGGAGATCACCAGTGCATTCTTTTTTTTCTTCAGAATGACCAAACTGTTGATTTGGCCACAACCCTGAATGCTCCTGCTATCTCTCTGATGGATTTACTTTGATTTGAAGCCCTAACAATAGTGTGTTTCAACTGCGCTCCTTTGACTGCCTGAATGTGGGTTCAGAGCATAAACCAGCTTCGTAAATACAAATGACACACTTCGAATCAAACACCGGACCTTTTTACCGCTAATTGATGTAGAAATAACGAAGGAATAGACCACATCTGTCCATGAAATGGCTTTTGAGTCAACTGTCCAATTACTTATGGTCCCTTTAAATTTTTTTAGTGCTTTCAAAGCGAAATGAAAAATGTTGCCCTAGCAGACTAGTGTGAAATATGTTTGAATTAAATGGTATAAACATACACATTAAAATAAAATAAAACTTATTTGCTCATTGTATTAAAACCTCGTATTTTTTTTGCTTTGATAATTTTACTTTCACTTCAAATTTATTTATTGAAATCTTTGTTCGTACTACTTTCAAAAATCGCTTTATTTAAATTTTCTGTTTTTATTTTAGTTAACAAAAATGAAAAATGTTGCTTTGGCCACTAGCTGAAATAACATGTTTTTAAAACATATTAGTAATAAAAGTCAAATAAAATAAAATCACAGCATCACAGCCAAATAATATATAATATATATATATATATATATATCATATATATATATATATAATATATTATTATATTATATGAATATATTATATATATATTTTTTTTTTTTTTCAGTTAATGGTTATTATATTATAAGTAATGAGATTTGTGTTAATATTTAAAATAAAATGAATTTGTCATTTTGGTTTTTCAATCATTTTTTACACATGTTTCCCTAGTTTTATTAACTATTATTAAATTTTTTTTTTTAATTTTCAAGTAATGAATAATAACCCTGCTCAAAATGAAAGCACTAACGACAAACCCATTCAGCTGTGAAATTAAAGTATAATGAATACCTATTTTTGTCAACAAAAAATAATAAAAATGTATTTTCCATGTTATTTTAGAATACCACACATGGTTGTGTTACAATAACCTTTGAAATACCATGATCTTAGAAGCAGGACGGTTTGCCACAAAAGACACAAAAATTGTGTGCTCGACTGTGACCTAATGATCCAAAGTTATTAAAGTGCTGTGGAGACGCGTCATACGCATCCGGAGAAAGACAGTGTGAATCATCCTGTGGTGCCTTTTGTTAGAAATAAAGCGGGGGCACACAAAAACATTATTTTATCTTAACATAGAAAACAGTGATGTTTGAATCATATCTCAAGATGCCACTAAAAATAAAATAACAGTGTTTCCTGATTGAGCTGTAGTCACAGAGAAAATGCTCGTGTACAACTATGCTAGGCTCCACAGTACTTTCATGATGTATTATGTAATTAATTAATTTACACAAATATCATTTTCACCACTGAATATGTAGGGACAGTTTTGCACGTGAGAGCGCAGAAAGCATGAACAAGCGTGGTCAAAATTTAAAATTACAACATTGTTTTTTTTTTTTTTATGTAGTCTTGTTCTGCTCACTGCATTTATTGCATTTATTTGGTCATAAATCAGTAAAATCAGGAATATTATTGAAATATTTTAAAATAACCTCTTTCTATGGGAATATGTTGTAAAATGTAACTTATTTGCTGTGATCAAAGATGCAATTTCAGCATTGCTCTGCCTCAAGTCGTTGAATGTTACATGATCACTGCAGAGATCATTCTAATTGCTGATTTGCTACTCAGTTATTTATTGATCCTCTATGTATACTATTTCTTATTCGTAATGTAAATTTTTTTAAACTTTTTTTTTCAGGATTCTGATGGAATAGAAGTTAATCAGAACGTTTACAGTGTTTGTTGAATCCAAAATAAAACCATACTGATAAAGTAAAAATAGGAATTAATTGTTAAAAAGTTAAGTCAGCTTGATCAACAGGATAATATAGATATATAATATATATTTATATTCTAATATTATATATATAATATATCTATATATACCGCATTATAGAAAACCAGTTATTTAAATTGTAATAATATTTTACTGTTTATACTGTATCTAAAACAAATAATACAGTCTTTGTGAGCAGAAGATACTTCTTTCAAAAACATAAATAAATCTAATTGTTCCAAGTTTGGACCGGTACTGTAATATAGCATTCTATTAAAAGGACAAGCAGAATAAGTCAGTCAAGCACAAACATTACACAACATTGCAAGCAGATAGATTGAATGTCCAGTGTCTCCAGAGCGCATCAAACCAGGAGCTTGAAGAGGAACCAAGAGGAGGACTTGCAAAAAGCTGAGCGGTGCTTAATGGAAGCACGCCTGTTCTTGTAAACACACGCCGCCAGCAGCAGCAAAAGCGCCATTGAACGATGAAGCTTTAGTTGTCAATCCGATTAGAGCAATTACGTCCATGACGCGCAGCTATCATCAATGTCTCACGGACGCAATGTATACAGACAGTAATGTCTGGCAAAATTGATCTGTTAATGGGACGCCGATTTAAGACATACCTGCATCATGTTCCCACTGTAATCCATAGAAATGGGATGGAGGAGGTCGTCCAGGGGCGAGAATGGTGAAATTTATGGGCATAAACGCCTCAGTTGGGGCTCAGGTCATCACTTCTACTCATTCACACTACAAGGGTTTGATTGGAGTTTACCACAGTAAGAGGCTGTACGGAAGATCTATTACATTTATGGAGATAGTTCATATATGAAAGCTTCCAGACTTGGTTTTTATGAAACACTTTAGCTTTTGGTAATCTGCAGCAGTGAGAGCATCACTTTTTTCGTTTGTGCTACAACACATAAGCAGCATTTAGGACATTCTGGGGTTGTTACAGAACTATTATTATTCAACTATGCCAAGGTAAATACAGCTTTCCATTCTATGGCACTTTTAAGGACTAAATGGAATTGAGTTTTTTATTTTTTATACAATATTTGTATAATAGCCTAAGCCTGCACTCACCAATCACAAATCCTAAAGGACTCTTTGTTATTCCCTGACCAATCCTGTATAGCATATTCTCAGACAAGAATTTGGTATTTTTTAATGAAAAAATATCACAAAATAAAATAACATTTTGTTACCATGGCACTTATTATAGTGACACAGTGTTTTCCAAATATTTATATTTATTTAAAAGTGCATGATGTGGTCAAAGGACAGTAGAGTAACTTTGATGTGTTTCCTTAATTTCCAGCTGAACATGTACAGTAGAACATCAGTATGAACACACACATTTGCTGCAAAGTAAATTAATGTAACTCATATAATGTCATTGCATTTACTGTATGTATCGATTGAGGTGATCACAGTACTGTAGTAAATGTGCTAATGAAATATTAGGAGCAGTTCTGTTCACTTACGCTAATGTTATCAAATGTAATCATTTTGAAATTAAGCTTTTCTTTTTTCAGTGACTGAAAATTTTTTTGCCCCCATGCTGATTCAGCCTGCAAACTTTGTAATCACGTTACTGTGTAATTTAACAATTTGTTTGAGAAAAATGGCTTTGCAAAGCTTCACAATTTCACACTCCATTCCAGCCCGTGTTGAAATAATATCTGTTCAGTTTTCACCACTTTATGAACACAGCTGATTGAAAATTGCACTGTTTATGGAAATTTCAATTCATATGGGTTGGACTGTAAAGCTTGTCTAAGCGAGAAATAATAATGGAGTGGGCAGGGCTTAGTGAAGTATCAAGAGAAAAGTCTGGAGTAAAACCAGCAGCAAGTGATGCAACCTGCAAATGTTTGCGTAAAACATTCATTAGTACAATATGCAGTCACATGAACAATGTACTGTGGATAAATCATAATACTGCACTGCTTTCAACTCGTCGTGCATTATTTTGCTCACTAATCATACTCAGAACAATATGTTTTAGACTTTTTAATGTCAGCTCTAAGACCAGCATGCACTGTATCGTAACATTTTATAATTACCCTTTTGAGAATACATTATCGTGGCTGCGCCACCGAACAGAACCATTTATTTATATGACTAAAATAATTATTTTTCTTTCTATTTCATAACAGCTAATGACCAGTGACTAATTGCCACAACAATACAAGCGCTGGGGCTCACAATAACCGCTGTCCTTATCAGAAAGATACACTACAGTTACAGTACATCCTCTCAGAAGAAGAAATCAAATGCCCAGGATCGAGGGCATACTGGCGATAATAGGAATCTCAGCAAAATACTGTTAGCAGAAAAAATGCCACTTCAGCAGCTTTAAGGAGTTTTTCACTGAATGAGACAATATGAAGAGAGTCAAATGGCTCATTATCCATGTGACTTGGAGAAAGATCTCAGTGGATCATCACTGGCTCTAAGGAACAACACGGCAGATGACAGTCTGTATATGCAGCACATCTCCTCAGAATCTTATTTTAGTATCATTCATACATTATAATTTTTATACTAAGTTTAACTAATATAAACTTTATAACTTTAATATAAACACTAAAACTTAATGTGTGTTAATTGTGTGTGTGAGTGTGTACAGTTAGGTCCATATATACAGGTCCTTCTCAAATAATTAGCATATTGTGAAAAAGTTCATTATTTTCCATAATGT